>NC_057812.1:449635020-449670165 GCF_018294505.1 Triticum aestivum | reverse complement strand
TGGAGGTTGGATGAACAGGAGCCCATGGAGGCTGGAGGAGGTCGACGGTAGCCCGTGGAGGCTGGAGGAGGTCGACGGTGGAGATGAACAGTATCCCGTGGAGTCTCGTTTTGCGGTACGCCACACCCCTCCCGATGAACAGGACCCCGTTTCGACCGTAGCGCTCCAACACAAGTCCGTTACGTCCGTTTTGCGGTACGCCACACCCCTCCCGATCAACAGGACCCCCGTTTCGACCGTAGGAGGTCCGTTTCCTCTATTTTGCGGTATGCCACACCCCTTCTGATCAACAGGACCCCCATTTCGACCGTAGGAGGTCCGTTTCCTCCATTTTGCGGTACGCCAGACCCCTCCCGGTGAACAGGATCCCGTTTTAAACGTGGTCGGTCGCACACAAGGTCGTTTCCTCCATTTTGCGGTACGCCAGGCCTCGTTTCCATCGCCTGTTCCGTCCAAGCCCTCCTGATGAACATGACCATGCATTCCGTTCCGACCCAGCCGATTGGCTCCCACGCGTTCCGTTGCCTCCCGATGAACACGACGCATTCCGTTGCCTCCCCATGAACACGACCCGTTTCGTTGCCTCCCCATGAACACAACGCATTCCGTTGCCTCCCCATGAACACGACGACGACGCTGTTTCTCTGTTCCGACCCAGCCATGTACAAGAGCCCTGGTCGTACGTATGCGCGAGTAGGCGTTCGAGACCACGCCCGTATGTACACATATGTGGCCGTATTTTCTTTCTTGCACCCTGGCCGCTGTACGTACGTGTACATGCTACGTGCGCGCCTCTACTACGACACGTACGCGCCTCTACTACGACGCGTGCGCGCCTCTACATCCACTAGTATATATGTACGTACACGTTCGCGACCAGAATGACAACGCTACGTACGCTTCAACCAGGTGGGTCCCGACTGTCAGGCACTTCCTTGCGTGCGAAGGTGTAGTTGGTGGGTCCCAGCAGTCAGGGGGGCGAATCGTTTTATTTTTGCCCGGACGCACTTCCTTGCGTGCGAAGATGTAGCTGGTGGGACCCAGCAGTCAGGGGGCGAATTGTTTTTTTGCCCGGACGCACTTCCTTGCGTGCGAAGATGTAGCTGGTGGGTCCTAGCAGTCAGGGGGAAATGTTTTTTCACGAAATACGGTGGCCCGTCCGGTGGGTCCCCACTGTCAGGTGGAGGAATCATTATTTTGTGCGTAATAAGGAGGCACTTCCATGCTGCGGCCGTGGACCCAGCTGTCAGCCTCTCCACGTACAGTCCACGTCCGATGGAAGTTGTTTCTTGACCACGTTGACCATGCCGCGCCGAGAGCACCACGGCGGTGGACGACGGCGAGGACTAGGAAGGGGACGACTCGGAGCCGGGGAAGACGCAGCAGTGGATACCCATGCGAAGAGGAGTACGAGGGTTCACTGGTTCGGCTGCGGTGTGAGGCTGTTGTCGCCGCAGAATAACAGGGGGTGTGAGTGAGTAGAGGGATGGTCTGGCCAGCGGTGGGAGTAGTAGGGGCGGTGAGGCCTCCGCGGCATCACAGCCGGCCACGGGAGGAAGGAGCACGCGGCACGACTGGCGCTGGTTTGGGCGGCTGGAGCAAGAAGACCAGAGGTTGAAGAAGCACTACGGCTGTTGGATGAACATCGTACGGTAACAAGAGCTAGAATCGTTCATATTGACTAAGTTGACAAAGCCCTCCGTCCCCGTCAACTTGGTAGGCCCACAAGTCAGCCTCCCACTATGCTGGGTTCCAGCTGGCAGGGGGAATATTCATTTTTTTGTGTAATAAGGAGGCACTTCCTTGCGTGCGAAGATAGCTAGTGGGTCCGATATGTCAGCGGGGGGCACATTATATTCGTGAAATATAGAGGCCCTTCCGGTGGGTCCCAGATGTTAGGTGGAGGAATCATTATTTTGCGCGTAATAAGGAGGCATTTCCTTGTGTGCGGCCATGGACCCAGCTATCAGCCTCTCCATGCACAATCTACTTCCGATGGTGTCGTTCATTGACCACGTTGACCACGCCGGGCCGAGCGCATCCAAGGTGGTGGACGACGGCGAGGCCCAGGACAGCAACGATTCGGAGATGGGAAGACGCGGGAGTAGAGTCACAGACGGAGAGGTGTACGAGGGTTAACTGGTTCTAGTGCGGTGTGGTTCAGCAGTCGGTGGAGAAGAACAGGAGGTGTGGAGGGGTGGAGGGATGGCCTGGCCAACGGTGGAGTAGCGCTTCATAGCAAAGCATGCTAAGCAGAGCTGCTAGCAGCAGGAGGCGGGAGGTGGTCCCGGCGGCGCTGGAGGAAGAAGACAAGAGATTGAAGATGGATGCCGGTCATTGGATGTAAATCCAAGGGCTAACATGTCAGAATCATTTGTTGACTAAATTGACAACGACTTGCGTTGGCTTCGACTAATTGGCCCACATTTCAGCCTCCAAAAATGTGGCACGTATTCAACCCATTTTTCAGAATTTACAATCTTTTTTGCACGGTAGAATTTACAGTCAATTTGATCTTCTTTTTTTGAATTACAGCCATTAGATGGGATGGGTGATCAAATAATGTAGCGTCCATGCGGCCCATTTATTTTATTTCCTAAAAAATTACAAGCCATTTGCACTTTCTCGAAATACATGATTTTGCTGGGCTGATTCTAATTATAATGTTGGGTTGGGCCAACAATGTTATCAAAAAATAAAAAGGGGCTGAGCATTTTGTTATAAATATATTTAAATAATAAGTGATATTATTACATTCGTCCTTAAATCTTACCAAGCTTTTGTACACAATTACTAGGATTTTCGTGCCAAAACAATCCAGGATTTTATTTGTTAAGAAATTATTTTTATAAGTTAATAAGATGTGGGATATTGTTTTCTTACATATGTAAGTATCTGTTAAATATATGATGACAATAAAAATAATATATAATAACATATAAAATAATTTTTTTAGAAAAATAGGGAGCATCTCCCCGGTTCCATTGCTGAGAACGAAACCACAACATATTCTGATACAGCAGCTCAAAGAGCAGTTCGAAAGCAAAGGTAGAAAAGCTACAAACTAGGGGGGTGGATGAACAAGTTCTCTGAATAACACAAATCACCCGAGCGGTGCCAAAGGCAGAGCGGATAGAGCACTCAAATGACACAAGGAGGGTCCAGTGAAGCCTTCATGGTCGTCAGCCGAGGGGCCGTGTCAGCCTGCGGTGACCAGTAAGCAAGCGGAGACACCGGGCTGGAAGGCGTAGCATGTGGATGTCCCTCTTTTTTGGCGCCAGGTGCACATCATCTTCATCAGAGATCTTGAGACGAGCCCACGGGTCCAGCCCCAGAGAGCAGGTTGAGCCTTGTTCAGCCACAAGTGATCGCCAATGGTTTCTGGAGGGATCTTGTTAGGGTTTCCATGAAGCTCATCAACTTGTCCTTGTCCGATCCGGAGGAGAGAATCGCCCAGTTCCTCACCATGTTCCTGATCAACCTCAAGACCTGCGGAATGGAAATCCAGGAGGTGTTACTGAAAATCATAGCATTTCTATATTTCCAGAGGCACCAAAGGACAGTTGGGCGAACAATATTTAAAACTGAGCACTTTTTGGTAGCAATCCTAGCGACGGATTCGAAGGATGAGCCAATCTGACTAGAGAAATATTCCTCAATGTGGGCCCAGAGATGTTTAGCAACTATACATTCAAAAAATAGGTGAGAACAAGACTCTTGTTCCAAGCAGTAAACACAATCAAGGGGTTTGATGATGTGTCTCTTCCTAAGGTTATCCCTAGTCATAAATTTGTTTTTGGAGAGAAACCAGAGAAATACATGAATTTTACGGGGAACTCTCAATTTCCAGACAGCAGGGATAAACATGGGTTGAACCCCTCTAAAGTTGATAACATGATAGAGGGAGCTGGAGGAATACTTCCCCTTATTGTCCAGCTACCAAATCAGGGCATCCGGCTCGGCAGTTAAGGTAATGCTTTTGACAATTTCCTCCAACTGGAACCATTGTTCCATGAGACTATCACTAAAGTTCCTTCTAAAAGAGAGTTTTAGGCATTGACCGTACCAAACTTCATTGACACTTTTGTTAAGCTCATTGCAGACAGAGTAAATAGGCCAAAATTGGACTGCTAGGGGGGATGTGCCAAACCAAGTATCTTCCCAGAACCTGGTTCTGCTCCCATCCCCTATGTTCCATCTGTAGCCAAATTTCACAGCATGCATAGTAGATTTTAATCCTTTCCAGAATCTAGAGGTCTTAGGGTTGGAGGAAGGGACAAAAATATTAGGTTTATTTCCTAGGTATTTATGGGCAATAAGAAGCTTCTAGGGTTTCAGGTCTTCCTCATAGAATCTTTTAATCCAAGACCCTAGAAGACAGATGTTAATTTCTTGGAGGTTAGGTATGCCTACGCCTCCAAAATCTTTTTTCATAGAGACTAGGGCCCAATTAGCAAGGTGTAGCTTCCTATTTCCCTCAAAATCATTCCACAAGCAATTTGACATCTGAGAATTGATGAGGTTCACTGCCCATTTAGGGAACTTGAAGAAGGAGAGGAGATACACTGGAATGCTAGCCAAACAAGCTTGTATGAGGATCAATCTACCTCTGTAAGAGAGAAGTTTGCCCCTCCACCCAGCAATCCTTTTAATGATTTTATCCAGAAGGGGTTGGATATCCTTTCTCCTCAGTTTATCATAGTGGAGAGGGATACCTAGGTATTTAATGGGGAAGTTACCTTTATTACAGACTAGAATAGAGAGGAAGTCAGCTAACTCCTGATCATCCATGTTCATAGGGATGAGTTCACTTTTAGAGTAGTTGATTCTCATGCCTGAGACTTGTTCAAAATAGGTTAGAACAATTTTCAGATTGCTAGCATGTGTGGAGTCATTTTCTAAGAAAAGGATGGTATCATCTGCATATTGAAGGCAGATGATGCCACCAGGGCAGACCTCAGGACAGAGCCCTGCAATCAGACTATGATCAGCAGCTTTTCTCAACATTTTACTAAGAATGTCCACTACTAAATTAAACAAAAGCGGGGAGATGGGGTCACCTTGCCTAAGGCCTTTACCAGCAAGGAAAAAAACACTTTCATAGTTACTTAACTTGACCCCAATAGACCCCCCATGAGTAAGTTGCTGGATCCAACTAGTCCATTTACCCCCAAAACCTCTAAGCTCCAGGAGTTTCATAAGGAAATCAAGGTCAACTTTATCGAAGGCATTCTAAACTAGAACTACCATCTAGGGAAAAATTCTCACAAACAAAGCCTTCAGATATGTTTTGGTGAGGGTAAATAAAGGAAGAGCATTCAATGCTATCATTAAGAGAAGTAACATCTACACCAATCTTAGCAGCAATGGCATTGAAGGAAGGATCTTTAAAGTTGGAGAAGGAAGTGTGTTTCATACCCTGGGGTTTTTGCACTTCTAGGTTCTGAACCTCTTTGAGTTGTTGAGACTTTTCAATAATGGTTCTCTTGTCACCAGCTACCCTGGCACTGGTTCTGGTGGCTTGAACAGGACCCCATTTGGGAAGGTGCTTCTCCTTAAGAAGGGCAGGGAAGTCAGAGTTTTATTTTGAGTCCAAATTGTCGGGGAGTTCAGTTGTTTCAACAAGTGCCTCTTGATCCTCTTGTAGATCTACAGAACCTTCTAAGTCCATTAGATCATCATCTTTCAGGAGCTCCATTTCCCTAAGGAGGTTGAATCCATCAGTTTCATCAAGCACATAATTCAAGATCTTTTCCTGGATGCTGAGTTGAGGAGTGTATGGAGAATCAGGGAGGTGTGTCTTGAGGGCTGAAGTGGGTGTAGTTTCTCCAAGCATCTGATTGTGGCCAAAAGATTGTCCTTTGATGTTAGGGCCCCAGAATTGGCAGCAAGCCCTTTATCTGATTCAGATCTAGAGCTCCTGTTGGATTCAACATCTTCAGTAAGATTGGTACCAGTTTCAGCTGTAGAGACATATGTACTAGCAGAGAGGTTGCTGGAGGTGCTAGTTTCAGTGGGGGTTAAGGACTCCACCTCAATGAGTAGCCTGTAGATTTTGTTCCCAACTCCAAAAAGCCTTTCAGCAAGGATTTTGGAGGGATCTTTACATAAGATTTTGACCCTAACAGATTCATAGAATGACTTGAAACTATGCCGCCAATCCACATCCAGTAAGACCCCCAGAGTGGAAGTGATTTGATCCAGCATAGTCCAGTCACACCACTTGGGGGTTCAATTTCCTGATCTTGATCCAAGTTTCCTGGAGGTCCTGTTCAGCCTCAATCCTGCCTTTCCAGACTTCAACATTGACTATAACATTGTCTTTTTTGAGACCAAAACAGGGGTATCCAGCAACTTGAACAACATCTATTTCAGGAGGGAATTTGACCAAGAATGTCCACTCATCTAGGGCATTGATTGGCCAGGGCCAGTTGGTTTTGTAAATGTCTGCAAACTCAGTGGCAAGTTCCTGCTTGGTCACTTCACCAGCTTCTACCAGAACAATCCCCACATTCTTCAGGGAGCCATGATACTGAGCATTTTCATCAGGTGGGTCTATGTGGTAGAACCCTAATCCTGGAGCAGCACTTCCAACATATCTAGTAGAACTGTGGGTTTTCCTTCTGATAAGGAAATTCTCAACTTTATGGGTAACCATTTTGTAGATAAAACAACTCTTGGGCTTGACACATTTATCCAAATGATGCCCTAGTTCCCCATAGTTGTAGCAGATCACCTCAGAGTATGCCATAAGGCCCGAAGCAGGGGCAGGAGCAGTTTTCTAAATGTCCTGTCTCTTCTTTTGCTGATTCTTGCCTTCAGATTTCCCACTGATCTGAGAGTCAGAACCACCAGCAGATTGATCTTGGGCAATTACAGGAGCCTGCCCAGATTGTGCCCCCATTTGGGATGGAGGTGGGCCGTACCACTGCCCAACCGGCGCTCACCCCCCCCATTGTGATAGGGGAAATTCATCGGAGTTCCTGGTTCTTTCTCATCCTCCAGCCAGATGTTGTCTCTCAGGAAGCAGAAATAACCACCAGACAGCTCAATTGAAGAAGATTGCAAGCCTAATTTCAATCTTCTGCAGGTTTGGGGGAGAGGAAAGGTAGGGGATCCACCTGCTCTGGCTCCGGTGGCGTGCTGGTGGGCATGAGTCCAGTCAAGCATTCCCATCTCGCAACACGGCGTGGATCTCCTGAATTCACTTCTCCTTTCGCCCATCGGACGAACACAATCGGCGGCTCCCTGGGTGGGGCATCATGTGCTTCTCCGAGAAATCTCCTTCTAAGTAGATCCGCAGGGCTAGATTTAGTAGTTCCCAATCCACATGATCCTTGCACATCCGAGCATACCTGCGCGAGTGAGAGAACGGATTCGGTCCCTCCTCGGCTTCCTCCCTCGCAGCTTCCTCCTCTGCTTCCCTCCATGCGCGCGTGCACTGGGTCCAGGAGAGAGCGTCGTCGCGGATACGCATCGCCCACTCCCTCCATCTCCTCCCTCGAGTCTCCCGCAGCACCGTCGGCGCGACAGAGTTGAGCGGCTGGAGCATCCGCGGGAAGGCTTTGTAGACATGTGGGAGATGCATCTTGTATATCTGCCTGTCTTCCAGCCATTCCCTCGTTGATATGGCAGGCGACTCCATGGGGCGCGTGAGCGGACTTGCTGAGGGGGGCAGGCGCGCCCGGAGTCAGGAGGCAGGGGGTGGCGGCGAGATCTATGGCAGCGGCGAGGGTGGAGGTAGTGGCGGCAGCGGCGGTGAGGGTGGAGGTGGTGGCGGGGGTGAAGGGAATCGCGAGAGCGGTCATCTATTTGCCAATTATGTGAACTAAACAGTCAACATATAAAATAATTTAAATATATATAATATAGTTAGAAGGGAAACATAAGTTGGACCTGGCGTTCCTATTCTTATATAGAAAAATAGAACAGACCTCTGCGTTTTCTTCAAAAAAATACATAAATTGGGCTGCCAAAAATAAAACCTCGGATGGAAGGTCCATAGGCCGGTCGATACATGACGGCCCTAAGAAAATACAAACAGGCCTATGGACCTCCCATCCGAGATCATGGGCTGCGCATGTTAAAAATGAAAGCCTAGACGAGGCAGCCCAAAACCACGTCCAACACTTGCCAAAACTTCATCCCTCGTTTTCTCTGTGTTTCGCACACTCGACATTGTGTGGGCATTTTGACTGTGCATCATATGAAGATGTGCTATGCATGAATGTTTATCAGCATGATGTTAGCTGGCTGGTAGTTCCATTTTCGACCATGAATAAAACTTCCAACATGATGTTAACCCTGTTTGAAAAGGCCGTGTTAATATAAATGCTCTACCTCTGAAAGTTGCAGTTTCTTATCTAAAACTGAACTTGCAGTTTCTTATCTGAAACTGAAACTTGTAGTTTCTTCTCTGAGAATCACATTGTCTGCACTTTTATACTCCTATGAAACTACATTTTTTAAGTGCTAAAATAGATATCTAGAATTCATATAATACTTCATATGCTCAATACTGCAAATCTGAAATTCAAAAGACATTCATATCTGAAAGTACTCTCAAAATACACAACATAAAACACAATTCACAACCTGCAAATACTAACAACCCTAAGCTCCTCTTGACAATTCACAACCTGCCCGACTATTGGGCTGGGGGGGCAGCCCCCTCCTATTCCTCGGCGGCAGACAGCCGCCCCGTGAGACGATGTGAAAGGCGAGGGAGACGATGGCGGGGAAGCGTCGTCGGGCCAACTGCTTTTCTCCTCTTGCAGTTGGGTTCGGTCGACGAAGACTCCACCGGCTCGCTCTGGCAGGACACCCTCACAAACGGCACCCTGTAGATGCTCGATCCTTCAATCTCTAGTGGATGCTCCATCTGGAATCGATACTCCCACCACCGCTCCCTCATGATCGGATTGGGTGAATCTGTTTGCTCCATGGCCCAGAGGAGCAGCTCTATGTACTCCGGCGCGACTCCCTCCCGGAGTATCGCCGCATTTTCGCTCTGTTGCAGATATTTGGCCATGGATGTCATCGTCGCCGCTAGTTGGTCCTTGTTGTCAAACCAAGACTGTATCTCCAACATCCTAGCTAGCTTTACAGGGTCTCCGTCTGCGATCCTCACGTATCGGTTGTACTCCTCCATCGATCTACTTCTCCACAGCACCTTCACTTGCCGGCGATGGTTTTTCAATGGAAGAGGAGAGGAGCAGCGCTGGTTTTGGATTAGAACGGGAGAGGAGCGATGCTGGTTTTGGACTGGAACATGAGAGGAGGGGCGGTGGTTTTGAAATGGAAGAGGAGAGGAGCGGCCCTGCATTTAGATTGGAACGGGAGAGGAGCAGCGGTGGTTTAAGAGGAGAAGAGCGGCGCTGGTCTTGGAAGTATTTTTTTGTTGTTTTGCGTATTTTGGGTCAAAGTTTGACCACGTACTATATTTGACAAGCAAAATGTGAATGCATGTCACCAAAAATTGTATCGTTTGGTTCGTATCTGAATGTACTTTCAAATTATATTATTTTTGCAACGTATAACATATATTTTATGTGCGAAAATCATGGTCAATTATGACCCAGAATAAAAGGGAGACTAGTTAATGTGGGGTCGCTTTCTTAATTGAAGGGTAAATTGATTTTGATTTTGATCCAGTCACAGCACGCCGGCCCTCTCGTCCAATCCTAAATCGCTGCCGCACGCTCCTCTCCCTCTTCTCCATTGCAAAACCACCTCCCCTCCTCTCCATCATCTCCATTCCAAAACCACCGTCTCGCCTCTTCCTCTCCTGATCTTCTCCATTGCAAAACCACCTCCTCTCCTCTCCATCATCTTCATTCCAAAACCACCGTCTCGCCTCTCCCTCTTAACTATTGCAAGACCACCGTCTCTCCTCCGTTTTCTAGACGCTTTGCTCCATGGCGCGGGAGAAATCCATGGATACAAATTTAGTATACTATATACTATTTAAAAGTCGAGGGCGGGGCTTTTCCTGCGTGGTAGGCGGCGGGGCAGTTCCGCCTAGTCGGTTTGACAGAGACGCGAGAAGACGAGGGAGTAGGTTGCTGCAAACGTAGGGCTGTGTGATTTGACAGCGAGTTACTGATGGACAGGTGGGGCCCCGTGATTTGACTTGCCATTATCATTTTAATTGCGGCGCTACGACTGGCGTGAGTCTCCCGATTCCTGACCACCTCCATTACGAAGAAAGAGATAGAGAGGAGTAAAAAATACACTTATAGCCAAACTTATAGCCAACCTTGTTGTAGTATGAGTGACTAAGTGATGACTATGTATGACATGCCAACATCAGATAGCCTAACGCACCGTGTTAAATCTCCAAGGGCGCGAGCGACGCGACGGTCGTGGTAGGCGCGACCATGATACAGGCTGCTGGCAGCCCTTGGATCTGAGATCAAACGGTCACATGCTAAGTTGCTGAAAATTTGCAGAATAACCCTCTAGGATAGGATATTCGCCCATAGGTCTAGAACCACGCCATGCAACCGTTCGATCTCAGATCCAAGGGCTGTCGGAAGCCCGTATCATGGGAGAATGGAAAGCCACTACCCTGCCGTTCGCACGCTGGCAGATCGCTCCTACTCGTCCCCGCACGTCCTTCAATACTATGGTGGTTCGCTCCTAGTCATCCTGTCCATTCACATTACAGTAGTTCCACTAATCCTAACCCTCCTCCCAAATCCATGGCGTCCCAAATCTCCACGATCGGCGGTGAGTACAAGGTTAGAACCATCACCGACGATGAGTTCGACGTCATCTACACCCGTTCTTCCGCGACGGTGAAAGGATGCCTTTCTCGCTTCAGACGCATGTTTGAAAACTCAGATGATGAGTGGGTCGCTGGGCTAGATGTTGAGTACACCACAGTCCTGGGACCAGAGAAGGATGTAAAGGACGAAGAGAGGAAGAAGCCCGCCGTGATCCAGGTTTGCGTACATAACGTTTGCTTGGTCTACCACATATGCCATGCCGACATTGAGTGTCAGGAGTTTAAGAACTTCCTCAAGGACAAAACAGTGAAATTCGTTACTGTAGACTTTAAGAACGATAGGGATGTCCTGCGTCGGATAGGTCTCGTTGTAGGCAACCCCTTCGACCTCCAGAAGAATCGGCTAGTGTCCTCTCGTCAGCCTTCAATGCTGACCTTGGCAGGAGCCATGGTTCATCCTTCGTACGGTAAACTGGAGAAACCTCCATACACATTTCATCGTCATGCATGGCAGCGGAATGTACTAGATATAGACCACATCCACTACGTTGCAATGGATGGCTACCTTTGCTTCAATATCTACAAGGGTTGGATGAAGAGCAACAGCCAAGTGTGCGGTTCAAGCAAAGAAGTATCGGCCAAGAGGATGAGGGACAAGGACGAAGTCGAGGACATGGACGAGGACGAGGACTCCGAGTAAGGTGGCAGTGTCGTTGCTCATGGTGGTTCTAATGCAGTGTCTACCGGAATAGTTGCAAAGTTTAATTTCACGTGTGCTTAATTTAATTTGAGGGGTGTGTTGTGCTGAGCCCCCAGTAGAACTATGTTATGTTTCTTCTTGTTACTTTAACTCTTCAGTACGTACATACTAGTATTTCTTACATTTCATCTTTTAGTTGGTATAGTACTACCACTCGTTTCTTCACATTATATACGTACAATATATATGGCCAACATCATATAGCCAGCAATTTAGTTGTCAAAGAATTTCAGGGTGCTTAGTTTTGTCAAAGAATTCCAGGATGCTTAGAGGGTGCTTGGATCCAAGGGACTTATTTTAGTCTGAAAAAGTTTCTTTAAGAGGCTAAAGTTCCAAGCACCCCTGACTAAAGAGGGGCTAAAAAAAAATTTAGTCAGGGGTACCCCTACTAAAATGTGGATTAGTCCTCTCTCTACTCATTTAACTCCTCTCCTTTAACACATGCGAGTTCTGGATTGGAGGGTTTGGAGGATAATAAATGCTCATTAACTTTATTTTAGCCTTTTTAGTATTTAGATCCAAGCATGGGTGAGGCTAGCATGTTTTAGTGCCACTACTTTTAGTCATGGGACTAAAACGTATCCAAGCACCCTCTTAGTTTTATTTGAGGGGTGGGTTGTGCTGGACACCATTATTGTGACTAGCCTTTTCAATAGTACTATATGCATAATTTGGCGACGAGCGCTCTCTATATGTACCACCTTTTTTTAATTTCAAGTTTTGCTCCATGGCGCAATCCATCGATACTACTGTTGTACAAAAGTATACATTTTTTAAAAGGCTAGAGGGCGGGGCAGTCTAGCTTGGTCGGTTTCACAAGAGGCGAGGGCCTTTGTGATTTGATGGCTCATTACTGCTAGAAGGCGGGGCCTTGTGATTTGACTGCTCGTATAAATGCGCCGACGACCTGATCAAGGAGGAGCAAAAGAACCATGCGGTATACTCAAGTTTTCCACTGGAGTAGTACTGCGACGGAGGAGCACAAAACAAGGCAGCCCAGTGCCATATGGCGATAAAAGATGATCTAATTTGCTAGTCATCTCATTGTTAGCATTGTTCTATTCATTCCCTCAAAAAAACATTGTTCTATTCATGCCTCGCGGAGAACATGACACGTGCGGCGAAACACCTGAAGCAAAAGATGAAACACAGGAGCAAAAGAAGAAGGAAGATTATCACCCCAAATGATTTAATTCACCGCGGAGTCGTAACTGCTTCTTCATCTCCTCCACGACCTCCATCTCCTTGCGCGTCTCCTCCGCCATCTTCTTCATTCTGTCCATGACGCGAGATTTCTCGACGCGAGCCTTCATCATCTGTTCCACGGCCGCATTACGTACCTTGACAGCAGCCGGGTGCTCAATGCGGAGCTTCGCCAACTCCTCCTTCTGTTCCACAACGAGGGCCTGCAGCATCTTCATCGAGGAACTACTATTCTCATGCAGCTTCTTCCAGCCGGCGCTCTTCTCCTTCAACAGGTCGATCTTGTGGCAGAGCTTCGCCTTGTCCTCCTGAAGTCGCAGGATTTCGCCGGTCGCCTTCTTCTCCGAGGCAATGCTCTTCTTCAGCAGCATCACCAAATCGGCGGTCAACTCCCCCTGCTGATTGAGCTCAGCAGGCATGTCGTGGAGGCTCTCCTTTAGCAACTCCATCAAGCCTTGGATGAACTCCTTCTGCTTATTGAGGTGCTTATTGAGCTCATCGGGCATGCCGTCGAGGGATAACGACCCCAGCTCCGCCGGCTCGGCATGTTCGCCTCCGCGGCTAGGGCGCTCTTGGGAGCCATCGCCTGCCCGTGAGAGATCTTTCGAGGTCTCTGTGTGGCGGCGAGCCCTCTTTTTTTCCGCATCCTTGGTTGCCGCTCCCTTGTTACGAGTAGTTCTCGACCTATAGCTCTGCTCACCGGCCATGGCAACGACGGACGAAGAAGAAGCACTTATGAGGAGGAAAGGTAGAGTAATTTTCGGTTAGGTAGTTCCCCTTTTTATAACCTAAGTACCAGCACTAGTACTAATACCTGCATAGTGGGAACACATTCAGGTTTGGTACGTACTAGTAGGTGTGGGCAGGCTTTCGAATGTGATGGGAACAAGGTAAAGATTAATTGATGGTTTTGATTTCGAGGCCCGAAACGGCTCCCAATGAGTTTAGCGGAACATAAATTTCAAGTACTACACTGCTCAAATGCGTAAATATTATATTACTGTCAAAAATTGGCACAAAATACGAAGGAGACCAATGGAAGTACTACTAGCAACCCATGATTTAACTACTCGCATGCGCGAACTGGAGTAATAATATCTTTCTTCCGCCCTCACGTCCACTCAATTTGCATGTGTTGTATTAATTGACCATCAATGAAGTGAACGACTTTACACGCGTCAAATTATCACATGGGGTGGATCTTGGTACAAAATTGCGTTCGCCCGTGTACCCGCGTGTGCGTGCGAGGGAATGAGTGCGTGCGTGGCGTGTGTGCACATCTTCGCTTCGTGCATGTACCGCCGGTATGGCTCAGGGAGGACGAGTACATTCTTCTGGAACCAGCAGCATGTCACTGTGATCAATCCATGCAAGGAGGTCGCGACAACGCCTCCACATGTGCCACGTGGCTTCATGAACTGTAAGAGAGACACTGTGTAGCGTGCCATTGGTATTCTAATTTACGTGTTTTGCACATACTCGAAGTACTAGTAAGGTACACGTGCATTGCACGCATCAGATTTTGCAACCAAATTATGAATAAATACCACACTATAGCATGTAAGCTCTGAGTCATATATGCCTGATGTAGCCCTTCGTTTAATTCTTATAGTTCATCTCATTCAAAATCAATTAGTTTTTATAAAAAAGATAAGAACGTGGGAATAGGAAAAACATGGGATTATAGTGGAATGTCGTCTTGAATCCTACAGGATTGTATGAGTGTTTGATTGTGCATAGAAAAAACGCAGAATTCTTTCAAAGAGATTTGAGTGGATGGGATGTTTCCTATGAAATCTAGTGCAAATGAATCATATGGAAAAATTCCTATGGTTTACAATCTTACGAATCAAACAACCAAGATAGGAAAAATTCCTAATGATTAGAATCCTCCAAAATTCCTTTGAGAATCCTTTGAATCAAAGAAGCCCTTAATCTATTTTATGATTCATGGAATTGTGCATTGTAAAGCATAAAGTGAAAACAAATAATGGAAATTCAATTAGAAAAAAAGTTTGGGCAGTTATGATATGGAAGATTCTAGAACAAAAGAAAACCACTGTTGTTTTGAGGTTTGTGCATTATGCTTAAGTTCAACCATGGAGTCTGCTAGATTGTACATGTGGCAAAATCCGGTGGGGGCTAGAAGATGGTGCGAGGGGCCGAGTGGAGGGAGACTATGAAGGAATGCACAAGTGAGAGATCGATATTTAGAGAGAGGGGGTGAACACGTGCGCTGTTGCGCGCAATGGCGGAGCCATGAAAAATAAATGAGCTAGGGGGCCAAACATTGCTAATCCTTTACGAGGAGGGTCAATTCATGAACTTAAACCATTTTTAGCAGCAATTGTCTAATGATCACATTCTTATTAGCCTCGATATATAGTGATGTTAGGGGGGAGGGGGCAGGGCCCTTACAACCCCCTGTCTTCGCCATTGTGCACGCGTCTGAGAGATGAAGCGGAAGGCATGGATGATGAGAGGGGGACATTGGATATATAATTAATGTGGGTGTATTAGCTATATATGTTAATCCTATATAGAGAGGTATAGATTGATCGATGTGGACGTGGGAAAGAGGGTGAGACCTCACTGGATATATCGATTGATCGGTTTGTGTGGAAAACTATGAAAGACCTAGCTATATACACACATACATAGAGGAACATCGATCGTTGCGCATGCACGCGTGAGAGATAAAGAATGCCCGATATGATGGAGAGGGGGATGTGTGTGGGTGTGTGCCTTCATGGGAGACCGACCTGAAGAAAAAGATTGCATGCGTGCGATGGATAATGCCGACTGGTAGTGTGTGTGCATGCATGCACGAGAGAAAGTTAGTGGTACAATTATAAAGAGAAGACTACTGTGTGGGTGTAAAAGAATAGGTGAGGTCATAATCAATGTAATGTTGAATTCAAATATTTGAATAAGAGATCCTGATGTTTGAAACCTATGCATGCATGAATATAACGGAGATCTGCGCGGTGTGGTTTGGAAACGAGCATGTTGTAATGTATACACATTGAACAAGGTCAGACTGATTTGAATTTGAGATACCGATGGCAGACATCATTTGGCCATGTCGCATCCGTGCATGGACACACTATTCTAATTGGAGATGATGGGCGGCTTTCCCATCACATATCTATATCTATACCCCTATATATATATATATTATTTTTTATATTTTTTTATATTGTGTGTGGGTAACTTTAACTTTGAAAGATGGTCGTTGGATGAGGCGAATCCGATGGTCCAAAGATGGAAAATTTGAGCACTACTGGCTGTTGGATATCATCTAGATTCCACCAGATTTCGCCACATGTATAATCTAGAAGATTCCATGGTTGAACTTAAGCATAATGCACAAACATCAAAACACAAGCACTTCTTATTTGTTCTAGAATCTTCCGTATCAGAATTGCCCAAATGTTTTTCTACATGATTTGCCATTATTTGTTTTTACTTTATGTCTTACGACGCACAATTCCATGAATCTTAAAATAGATTAGCTTTCTAATAAAAACTAGATGATTTTGAATGAAATGAACTATAAGAATTAAACGAACATCTACATCATGCATATATGACTCAAAGCTTGCATGCTATAATGTGGTATTTATTCATAATTTGGTTGCCAAATCTCACGCGTGCAATGCACGTGTACCTTACTCTAGTCTAAATGGTGTTTGTGTGTGTTGTGCGTGTTGAGGTGCAAATTGTCTATTTTTCCGGTACACGTTAAGCTTGTTCTTCCGAAATTTCAAGCCGCGCCTTGTTATGAAAATTCAAGCTAGCGTCTTTGTCTATCGTGCTGCGAAACTCCCGCCTCTTCAACCCGTGCCTTGTTATCCCGAAATATTTAAGATATATCTTTGTCTCGTTGTGCTCCGACAACTCCCTCCATCTCAACCCGCGCCTTGCTATTCCGAAATTACAATGCACGCGAAAACTCCCACCTCCTGTGAAATCCCGACACACGAAATGCCCGCGGTACCCCTGAACCGAAAGAACCACCTCAAATCGGTGGGGGTACTTTCGTAACTTACCCCACATTTCGGACAAACGCGTCTCTAAGCCATGGTTCCCCACTGCCATCCCATCCGCACACCCATTTGTACACCGAGGCCACGAAAACCCGTGACGAAACCCCACACCCTGCTCCGTCCGCCACCCAGCCGGAGCCTCTTCCTCGATGACGTCGTCCACAGCAACACCTCGACGTCCCTCATCCACCGTATTGGATGAGGATCCGTCGTCGATCTCATCGTCCTGCCGGTTCAGCCACCCCGTCCTCCACCTCCAAGGAGCTGCCCCGATGTTCCCCTCGTCTTTCACGCCACCTCCATTCCCACACCGCCGTCTTCACCTGCACCACCGGAAGAGCATCATCATCACCGTTTCCTCGGATGAAGATGCGGCCTAATCGACGCCACCAAAGATGTTGTACACTAATCGCCGCATTTTCTTCTTGATTCGATCTCACGGTGCTGCCGGCGCTCGGTCCCGAGCTGACACGGCGCGGATCCATCCACGGCGGTGTTGCCGGCCACTTCCTCCACGGTGTCGCTCCCTCGGCGGCGACGTCCACATCAGTAGGAGCTGCTGCTGCTTTAGCTCTCGCTCGCGCTGCTGCTCTGCTCTTGCTCTCAGTCCCCTGCCTAGTCTGCTCTTGCTATTGCTCTTGCTCGCGCTGCTGCTCTTGATCTTGCTCTTGCTTGTGATGCTGCTCCGATTTAGCTACACTTCAGTTGACTGAATTGACTTTTGGGTCAGTTGATTTTCAGGGGGTGGGCGGGCTCACCGGGGTGAAGGAAGAACCAGCCGCAGCGGGGAGGGGGGCTCGCCAAAGAGGTACCCCACTATATATATTAGGGTTCAGGATGGGGGTGGTGGTCGCCGGCGGTGGCGGGGCGTTGGCGTGGCGGTGGGGTGGGGATCGCCGGAGAAAAAGCTCGGCATGGGGGGCCTAGAGGGATGGCCAGGGCGACGGCGGACCGGTGATGGGGAGTGTTTTCGGGGCGGGCAGGGCGGCACACCGCCGGCCGTGGGCGGCGGGGGGCTGCTGTTTGGCCGATGGTGGCTGGCGGCTAAGGGGGTGGAGGTTGAAGATGAACTGTAGGCCCTTGATTTCGTATCCAACGGCTGCAAAATCGACTGACCAGAGATGAAAAAGTCAGTCGATCGACGTGTAGCCTCACCTTGCTAGTGCGTTCAGTTTCGACAGCAAAATTCAATTTCGACAGCAAAATTCAGTTTCGACAGTTAATTTCAGTTTCGACAGTTAAATTCAATTTTGACAGTTAAGTTCAGAGATGAGCGGCTGGTGTATTTTACATCTAGCACTTTGTGGTTATGTATTTTACGTCATGCATTGGAGATGCTATTAGAATTCCACTCAGGTTAATGTTGTTCGTTGTCTCTCTTGTCCTGCTTCAGCCTCGGCGTCGTACAACTCACCGGAGCTTCTCCAACGACGAAACCCTCCATCACAGCGGAGCAGTACCTCGGGCTCCATCTCCAAACGCCTAAGATCTTCTTCCCCTCCTCCGATAGCCAAGTCAGCCGTAGCATCCTCACCGGCCAACCCAATCACGCTGAGATCGACATGGCTTCGCCAAAAAGGTTATACACTTGTTGCATCTCTTTTTACTCTACATGTTATATATATTGTCCACTGAGCACTCGTAGTAATGGGAAATATGATTATTTTATCCTACTATATGACAAGTAGTGAGGTACCAGGCAACTTAGCTATCCGTGATGGACTCTCTTGAACGCCATCATTATTTATCTCTGCGCGTTTGACCTATGCATTGGTCGATGGGCCTGGGAGTTGAGCTACTATGGCAGTGGCATGTGTCCAAAGTAATAGAAGTAGCAAAAAAACATTTTTTAGTGTAGGATTTTCCTTGCTCAAGCCTGCCTACTAGAATCTCCAGTGCTTGAAAGGAAAAGTGAATGAAAAACATCGGAATTGGAAAGTTTCCTATGGTACTACTTTTCATGAATTTGGTGCAAAGGAATGGAGAAAAGGAAAACTGTAGGATTTGTTCCTTTAGTGTCTCCTTGAAAGAAAAACCATAGGAATTCTAATTTCCACTTCTCCTCCTTTTCATATTCCTATTCATCAAGCACAAGACTAAGAGATAGTAGCATAATAGCATTATAACCATACATTTTCTTGTGGTTTGACTTAATCTCACCATGCTTTTTTGCATCCAGTGATCTTCCAATTGTTGTGAATCAAACACCCAGATTGGCAGAAATCCTGTGTTTTTAAATTCTCTGTTTTGCACGTGCATTCCTATCCTATTCATGTCTATTTCCTATCCCTACATTGTTAGAATCCTCAAATTCAAACAAGCCCTTACTCAATTACTTCTGTTACAGATATGTGTCAAAGAAAACCTTGTGTGGTTTATCCTGCTCCTACGGCGTTGTGTTCCACCCCAGCTCAGCTACTCCAACGACGGAAGGGTTCACCACAGTAGGGATCCGCTCTCCAGAGACTGTCTTTCGCCGCCTCAGATCTTCTTCCCCGCTGCCGGAAGCCACGGCAACTGCATTACCATCATCAACTGATCAGATGACCTTGAGTACTACACGAGTCCGCAAGAGAGGTCGCACTCTTCCGTGTCTGCTTACGTTATGCGTCGCTTAATATGATGACATGCTACATTATCATCGTTTTCACCTATTAGACTCCGAGTCAGGTCCAAACTAATGTTGAAACTTGAGTTTTTAAATGGTTGTGGGGTTGATATTGGGGCAGCAATCAGTACTATCTGTCTACTATCTGGTTAATCTCCGGTGTCTACTATGAGTTTCATGTTGGGTGCAAACAAACATTAAAGGAGCCATTATCTGTATTTTTTAACTAAAGCTATTATCTGCCTGCTATCATTGGTTTTGGGTCTATCCATAGTTTTCTACCATCACTCTGGATTTGTGCATGCACTCCTTACATAATCTCACTATGTTTTATTCCTATGCATGTCAGTTATTGTACACAATGGAACTGATCATGTAGAGCAAAAGAGACAAGCCTTGCGTGGCAATAACATTTCATGCAGACGTCATTCCATGGTGGGTGCAAAGGCAGCCCCCCTCCACCCATTTCAGATTGTAATCAAGAGGAAGATAACTGTTCTGAGGGGGATTCAGAAGGAGAAGACCACTCCTATTTACCCCATGAGGTCTTCGCTCTAACTTGGCATGCTGATGTTGGTAATATCATGCATATGGTGCCTTGCATTGCTTACTGTATACATTAAAGATGTCATCTGCTTAGTTTAGACATGCTTTGTGTCAATTCCATTTGTTTAGTTTCTTTATCGTATATGTGAATCATGCAATGACATCTTGTCTAGCCAGGCATCATATATGTGAATTTTGCAATGCCACCCTAGTTAGCCAGTCATCTTATATGTGAATTATATCATGCCATCATTTTTTTATTACGTGTTAAATTTGTCAACAATTTCAGTACATTCAATTACTCTTCCTGTGCATCAGCCATTCGGCATGGTCACTGGAAAAATCTGGAGTGGAAACAAGGTCTTCATAGCAGACAATGCTATCTGACGAAGCACATGTCTTGCTGGTTACCAATAGCTCCTCAAAGGAGGATTCAGAGACAGATGACTAGTCATATTCCCCCCCCCAAGGTGCATGACCTAACTTGGCAGGGTTATGTTGCTGATATCGTGCGTATGGTATCTTGCATTGCTATGTCATTTGCTTAGTTTAGACATGCTTTGTGTGAATGCCACTTGTTTAGTGTCTAATTACCATATATGTGAATTATGCAATGCCATCTTGTTGCAAGACATTATATATGTAAATTATGCAATGTTATCTTGTTGCAAGGCACTATGTATGTGAATTATGCAATGCCATGCTGTTTAGGAAAGCATCATATATGTGAATTATAGCATGTCATCCCTTTTTTGTATTTCTCATTGCTTTTGTCGACAATGTTTGTATATTCAACTACTCTTCCTGTGCATAAGCCATTTGAATTGGTGATGGAGAAATCTGGAGTGAAAACAAGGTCTTCAGAGCAGACAATGCTACCTGCTGAAGCAGATATCTTACTGGTTACAGATAGCTCTTCAGAGGAGGATTTGGAGGAAGATGACCAGTCCTATTATCCCCCTGAGGTGTATGCTCAAACTTGGCAGGGTTATATTACTCATATAATGCATATGTTGTATTGCAATGCTTAGTTTTTACATCATATACACAATATTGAATGCCATCTCCTTAGTTGACACATCATATATGTGATTTCCCTCTGCTCACTTCCTTGGTATATAAATCATATATTTGAATTATGTCATGCCATGATGTTTACATAGACAGCATGTATCTGAAATATGGCATGCCAACCCATTTTCTAAAGACATAATATAGTTATGTCATCTCATCATGTTTACATAGTCATCATATTTTAAATTATGTCATTCTGTCCGTGAATTATATCATGCCATCATGTTTCCATAGACGGCATGTTTGTGATTTATGGCATGCCAACCACTTTAATAGACACATCGTATAGTTATATCATGTCATCCTGTTTACATAGTCATCATATTTTGGAGTATGTCATTCTATCATGTTTAGTTAGCCATCATACATGTGAAATTGTGTCATGCTATCCTGTTTAATTAGCCATCATATATGTGAAACTATGTCATGCTATTCTGTTTTCTTAGACAACATAAATGTGAATTATTTCATGCCATGTTTTCTTCCCTACTATCCATTGCACCTGTCTATCTTACAATGTCTGTACATTCAATTACTTTTCTTGTTTATCAGCCATTTCAATTGGAGGGAGTGATGGCAGTATCTGTGGGAGTAAAAACACGGTCTTCAGAAAAGATCGTGCTACCTGTCGATGCAGATAGAACCACGGTTGTACTTGCCCAAGAACCAGCCCCACCACACATAACCCACACTCATGCAGATTGTACCCCTACCCAGTTGGACAGAGAACCAGCTACACCCCTTCTAACCTCAACCCCAGCAGATAGACACCCAGTTCCCATTGACACAGCACCGTCTCCACCATAGAGCACCCAAACACGAGCAGTTAGTAAGGTAACTGCAGTGCCCAAATCACGAGGACCACCACCCCGAACCCGAAGTCAACGCTTAAAGCAGAAGAAAAATTGTTCTCAGGTCAGGTTCCGTAGCTATGGTTCATACTACTTTGCTCTTGCATCACTGTATTTACTGATACCAACTAATTTCAAATTTGAAGGATGCAATTGAAACTCCAATGGCGCAACAGGTATGTTTTAAACCTATTTCTTCAACGTGTTTGGCTGTTTGCTGTTGTAACTTGCTCTATGTTGATTTCAGCTTCAATTGAATAAACAGTTATGTTCTCATGCCATGCACATTATAAGTGTTGTTATTGTTGTGTAGTTTCCCACACTTATATTCTGTCTATGCTGCTTTGTCTTAAATAGATATGATTCGAACTGTATCTATCTTGATTTGGCAACATAAACTAGAATGATATAGACCATACAGTGACCATGCTACATAGATATATGTTTGTTTCATGCTGTTATCCTGTCCACCTTACTACTGAATTGGTTTACCAAAATGAGTTTCATATACTGCATTGTAAACCTGAGATGTGTTTGTTTGTTTCTCTTTTAGAACGCGGATAAAATATTGGAGAAGAGTACCCTGTTATGTAATGGTAAAGGAAGTAATGCAGATAAGGTTCAAGATAGTGAGACATCCCTATTGGTCTCCAAGAAAGCTAATAAAAACTATATTGAAGACACTGAGACAACCCCAAAGTCCTGTCTTGATGTAGTGTTCGAGTTACTGGCTACCACTGCTGGCACCAGCTCTTCGAACTCGTTGCCTGAATCAGTTCGTCTTCTTGAGTCTCAACTTCAAGTCGAAAGACATCGATCAGATGTTATGCGACAGGAAGCCGAAGGACTAAGGAAGTCCCTGCAGAATTCAGATGCATACTTTCTGGTGCAACAGCAAGTGCTGGAGGACTTAAGCGCCAAACAAGAGAAAGTTAATAAGCTTGCTAAGCATCTTGCCAGCATTATGGGTACCCAGGATATTGTTTCTTGAGCTTTTCTGAAGTGGTTTTAGTTCTGGACTTGTTTTGCTGCGGCATTTATATGCTGTTGTGTTCCCTATATTTGCACTGGTGGCGAACTTTGATGCCCAGTGGATGTAATATGTGTAATAGTCATGATAGCCTAGTGTAAGTTGCTTGCTTATTTATTTCCTTGTTGTCTTGTTTATTTGTTTGCCTGTAGTCAGTGCAGTTCTTTTTCTGCGGTTTGCTAGTGGCTGCAATAACCTATTTTTTAAAACTAGGCCACAATAACCATGGGCTAATATTTACTGTAGTGACACTGGGCCTCCTACGGGCCGTAGAAACAGTGGGCCTTCTACGGGCCGTATAAACAGTGGGCCTTCTACGGGCCGTAGAAACAGTGGGCCTTCTACGGGCCGTAGAAACAATGGGCCTTCTACGGGCCGTAGAAACAATGGGCCTTCTACGGGTCGTATCATCAATTGGCCTTCTATGGGCCATATGATCGATTCGCCAAACATGGGCCAAACAGACCGCATTCTAGTCATAAACGGGCTAGAGTTGGAATCGTCCGTTCATGGGCCGACCATAACGGGCCATCGTTAATAGGCTGTATTTGATGACGCTATGAAAACGGCCCAATGTATTAACGGACCATAAATGGGTCAATTGTAACCACGGGCTGAACTTGGCTCACAAGCAGAAAATGACAGTAGCGGGCCGTAAGTAAAAGAATGCTGGAAAATAGCCCAAGAATAAATGGGATCTGAGAAGGCCGAAAGATAACATGGGCTGGAAATGGCCCAACGGAATAACCCGCCGTTAATGGGTATAAAGTGATACACTGTTCTTTACGGGCCAGTTTCACCACGGGCCGTTAATGGGTGTAAAGTGATACATTGTTCATTATGGGCGAGTTTCACCACGGGCCGTTAATAGGCCAAGAGTTACATAGGGCCTCATATGGGCCGAAGGACGTCATAGGCCATACATGGGCCAGAAGTGAAAACGGGCTGGAATCATATTGGATGGCCTAGATGACGCTACTAGGCCTAATTCGAATAGGGCGTAATGGGCCTTGGGTTAGCGGGTTGTAAATGGGCTATATGCGAACAAGCCTTTAACAGGCTTTCCATGGGCCGGCCCGCCACCTTTTGACTAAGTCAAACGGGACGGCCTTTTCACAGGAATGGGCCTCTGTTGGGTCGTGCCACGTGTCGACGTATCATAGGCGCCTTCTGTCCAATGAGTGGATGACACCTATCCCAGCGATGAGCCGACACATGTTTCCTCCAGCCAATGATGATTTTACACGTGGAAAATCCCCATTGGTCGGGGCTGTTAACGGGTTATCGGATCAAAAACCTGACCCGATAGCTTAACGGTGTTCCGTTACGGTGGATGCCACGTGTTGGTCACCCTTGACGAAAGCACTTTTGTGACGCGTGATTTATCGTCATGGAAGTGGACACTTCCGTGATGATAATTTTGGTAATGTCATGGAACACTTCTACGACAGCACAGGTATGACTATCTTGATTTTGTCATAAATTTGTCATGGATGTACATGCATGACAGAAAACAGGACCTACTGTGACAAACACGTATCATCACGGAAGTGTATTTTTTTTGTAGTGTATATCTTCACAAGCAAGGAAGTGCCTCCTTATTACGCACAAAAAAATGAATACTCCCCCTGCTAGCTGGGGCCTAGCTTATTGGGAGACTGACATGTGGGCCTACTAAGTTGACGGGGAAGGAGGGCTTTGTCAACTTAGTCAATATGAATGATTCTAGCTCCAGTGGCCGTACAATGTCCATCCAATGGCCGTAGTGCTTCTTCAACCTCTGATCTTCTTGCTCTAGCCACCCAAAGCAGCGCTGGTCGTGCCGCCTGCTCCTGCCTCCCATGGTCGGTTGTGCTGTCGTGGAGGCCTCACCGCCCCCTACTACTCCCACCGCTGGCCAGGCCCTGCGGCAATGGCAGCCTCACACCGCAGCCGAACCAGTGAACCCTCGTACTCCTCTCTGCATGGGCATCCACTGCCGCGTCTTCCCCGGATCCATGTCGTCCCCTTCCTAGGCCTCGCCATCGTCTACTGCCTTGGTGCTCTCGGTGCGGCGTGGTTAATGTGGTCAACAACCGACTTCCATCGAAAGAGTGTTGTACGTGGAGAGGCTGACAGCTGGGTCCACGACTGCAGCAAGGAAGTGCCTCCTTATTACGCGGAAAATAATGATTCCTCCACTTGACAGCAGGGACCCACCGGATGGGCCACCGCATTTTGCGAAAAAAACATTTTCCCCTGATTCTTGGGACCTACCAGCTACATCTTCGCACGCAAGGAAGTGCGTCCATATTACGGGCAAAAAAATGATTCGCCCCCTGACTGCTGGGGCCCACCAGCTACATCTTCGCACGCAAGGAAGTGCCTGACAGTAGGGACCCACCTGGTCAAAGTGTACGTAGCATTGTCATTCTGGTCGTGAACGTGTACGTACATAGATCGAGATTAGGATTTGTCACTCCATGTATCGGAGAGGTATCTTTGGGCCCTCTCGATAATGCACATCACTATGAGCTTTGCAAGCAATGTGACTAATGAGTTAGTTACGAGATGATGCATTACGGAACGAGTAAAGAGACTTGTCGGTGACGAGATTGAACTAGGTATGATGATACCGACGACCGAATCTCGGGCAAGTAACATACCGATGACAAAGGGAACAACGTATGTTGTTATGCGGTTTGACCGATAAAGATCTTCGTAGAATATGTCAAGCCAATATGAGGATCTAGGTTCCGCTATTGGTTATTGACTGGAGATGTGTCTCGGTCATGTCTACATAGTTATCGAACCCGTAGGGTCCGCACGCTTAACGTTCGATGATGATTTGTATTATGAGTTATGTGATTTGATGATCGAAGATTGTTCGCAGTCCCGGATGAGATGACGAACATGATGAGGTGTCTCAAAATGGTCGAGAGGTGAAGATCGATATATTGTAAGGTTTTATTCAGACAACGGAATGGTTCCGAAGTGTTTCCGGTATTTTCTGGAGTACCGGGAGGTTACCGGAACTCCCGAGGGAAGTAATGGGATTTAATGGGCTTTAGGGCAAAGGAGAGAAGGGCCTCAAGGGGTGGCCGCGCTCCCCCTCATGTCTAGTCCTAATTGGACTAGGAGGGGGCGGCGCCCCTCTCCTTCCTTCTCCTGTCTTCCTCCTTCCATCCTTCTTCTAGTTGGAATTGGAAAGGGGGGCAAATCCTACTTGGACCAGGAGTCCAAGTAGGACTCCCCCCTATGGCGCGCCCCCCTTGGGCCGGCCTCCTCTTCCCCCCCTCCTTTATATACGTGGGAGGGGGCACCCTAAAGGCACACCAAGTCTTCTCTTAGCCGTGTGCGGTGCCCGCCTCCACAGTTACACACCTCGGTCATATCATTGTAGTGCTTATGTTTAGCCCTGCGCCGGTAACTTCATCATCATCGTCTACACGCCGTCATGCTGACAAAACACTCCCTCGTACTCAATTGGATCAAGAGCTCGAGGGACATCGTTGAGCTGAACATGTGCTGAACACGGAGGTGCCATACGTTCGGTGCTAGGATCGGTTGGATCGCGAAGACATTCGACTACATCAACCGCTTTACCAAACGCTTCCGCTTTCAGTCTACGAGGGTACGTGGACACACTCTCCCCTCTCGTTTCTATGCATCTCCTAGATAGATCTTGCGTGATCGTAGGAAAAGTTTAGAAATATTGTGTTCCCCAACAAATATGTCGGTCATCTCTTCACTTCCTAAGCCGACAATCTCATTTGTGATGAGAGCAAGCCTAGAGTACATTTCAGCGACACCTTCACCATCCTTCATTTTGAACTTGTCAAGCTGACTTTGAAGCACATCCAATTTGGATTCCTTGAGGGAGTTGGTACATCCGTGCATATCAATCAAAGTATCCCAAATTTCCTTTGCATTCTCAAGACGGCTGATTTTGTTGAATTCTTCGGGGCACAATCCGTTGAAGAGGATATCGCAAGCTTGAGCATTGTATTGCAGCATTCTCAATTCTTCCGTAGTAGCTTCATGATTTGGTTCTCTCCCATCAAAGAATTCACCTTGCAAGCCAATACACACAATAGCCCAAATGGCGGGGTTATGTCCAAGAATATGTATTTTCATCTTACGCTTCCAACTAGCAAAATTAGTACCATCAAAGCAAGGACCACTACGGTGGTAATTTCCCTCACTAGACACCATACTCTCCTAGGTTGTGAAACCAAGGCCATGATCAACAAGGCTATGGAAATCAAGGCAAATGGAGACCAAAGCTCTGATATCACTTGTAGGATAGAAAGTATGTCTAGAGGGGGTGATTAGACTACTTCACCAAATAAAAATCTAGCCTTTTCCCAATTTTAAGTCTTGGCAGATTTTAGCAACTTATCACAAGTCAAGCAATCAACCGACACATGCAAATCTAAAAGTATAGCAGCGGAATGTAAATCATTGCATATGAAGGTAAAGGGAGGAGTTTGGAGGGAGCAAACGCAATGTAGACACGGAGATTTTTGGGGTGGTTCCGATAGGTGGTGCTATCGTACATCCACATTGATGGAGACTTCAACCCATGAAGGATAACGGTTGCGCGAGTCCATGGAGGGCTCCACCCATGAAGGATCCACGAAGAAGCAACCCTGTCTATCCCACCATGGCTATCGCCCACGAAGGACTTGCCTCACTTGGGTAGATCTTCATGAAGTAGGCGATCTCCTTGCCCTTGCAAACTCCTTGGTTCAACTCCACAATCTTGACGGAGGCTCCCAAGTGACACCTAACCAATATAGGAGACACCACTCTCCGAAAGGTAATAGATAGTGTGTTGATGATGAACTCCTTGCTCTTGTGCTTCAAATGATAGTCTCCCCAACACTCAACTCTCTCTCTCTCGCAGATTTAGATTTGGTGGAAAGATGATTTGAGTGGAAAGCAACTTGGGGAAGGCTAGAGATCAAGATTCTTGTGGTTAGATTGGAATATCTTGGTCTCAACACATGAGTAGGTGGTTCTCTCTCAGAAAATGAATAGTGGAAGTGTAGGCACGTTCTGATAGCTCTGTCCACGAATGGGGATGGGTGGAGGGCTATATATAGCCTCCACACAAAATCTAACCGTTACACACAATTTTCCAAACTCGGTGGGACTGAATAGTTAAACTCGGTCAGACCAATTTAGTTCAAAATGTGAACGTTAGGATTTTCGGTGGGACCGACATGTCAACTCGGTATGACCGATTTCACTAGGGTTAGTGCATAACGTAATCTTGGTAAGACCAATCACATGGACTCGGTGAGACCGATTTCTGTAATAGGCAAACAGAGAGTTGGTCAGGCAAACTCGGTGGGACCGATTGCTCATTTCGATGAGACCGAAACATTACGAAAAGGAAACAGGGAGTTTGCATTGCGAACTCGGTGGGACCGATCGCTCATCTCGGTTAGACTGAAACGTTACGAAGTGAAATAGAGAGTTTGCAATCCCATCTCGGTGAGATCGAGATCCCTATCAGTGAGACCGAACTAATTAGGGTTTCTGGCTATGGCTATGTCGAGTGAACTCGGTGGCGCCGGATAGATCAAATCAGCGGGGACAAGTTTGACTTTTGGTTTGGGACATATGTGGATATTAGAAAGTGGTTGAGGGCTTTTGGAGCATATCACTAAGCATTTTGAGCAAGCAAGCCATTAAGCAACACCTCATCCCCTTTTAATAGTATTGGCTTTTCCTATGGACTCAATGTGATCTTGGATCACTAAAATGAAACTGTAGAGTCTTGAGCTTGAGCCAATATGTGCCCTTAGCATTTTGAGGGGTCCACATCTCTAGTCCATGCCATGCCAATCATTGAACTTTCTGAAATGATCATCTTGAAAGAGTATTAGTTCAATGCGCTATATGTTGTTAAGAATTACCAAAACCACCCAGGGATTAGTTGCACTTTCACCTGACCATTAGCAGCAACATGAAAAAACCTAATGTTCTCATCCCCGGAAACGCACCAACGAAGCTTAGCCCACCGGCGCCACGTAGCAGTTTGCCACAAGTTTAATTGCTCGGCTTTAGCAATGGCAAGGCTTCTAAAAATCATTTCCATGTGGGATAGCGGATAGTGCTCCTCAATAGAATTGAGATAATCCACTGCAAGCTTATTGTTGGAAATAAGCAGCTCCAGACTGGCCCTGTTTCATTTCCACCTTCTAACGGAAGCACGCACCCGTCTCATCTTGAAGTTGGTAAGAGAGGCAATAGAGTGCATTGGCCTCATGCCATTACACTAGCAACTGGTAATGAGCGCCTTAGTTACCTCCAGCTCGAGCCAATGGTTTTCCACCCTGAAGAACCTGCTCATGGCCTTGTCATTGTAGAATTGTACTAAGATCGGTATGTGATCCGAGGTGACAGAAGGAATAACTGAAGCAGTTGTTTGAGCAAATGCCAGGTTCCAGTGAGCATTGACCAGGACCCGGTCCAGTTGTACCAAAGTTGGTATTTCCCTTTTATTCGACCAGGTGAAACGACAATTGCAGATATCTATATCATCAAGCCCATTCTCTCTGATCCAGCTATTGAACATTTCCATCATAGCCCAGTTCACTTGGCCCCGCGATACTTCCTCTTCAGAGAGGTACATATTGAAATCACCAATAATCATCCAAGGTTCAGAGATTTGACTGACAGAATTATCAATAGCCTCAAAGAAGAGTGGCCTCACACGAGCCACACAAGGGGCGTAGACAGCAGAGCAGAACAACAGAATTGGAGGCTGTTGATGAAAGCCGCACCATGGTGTGATACTGATGCATTGCAACGATCTGCCCAGAGACTGCAGATGAGTCCCATGCCACGAGCAGGCCACAGGAGGACCCAGACGAAGGCACGACTTTGAGTTCATCAAGATAAGACGGAAGAAAACTGCAATGCTTCTTAGCTATGATGGATTCCAGCTTAGTTTCCTGCACACAGACAATGCTAGGGTGACAGGAGGTTAAAACGTCACGAACCAATGAACACTTATTCTCATCACCCAGGCCTCGAACATTCCAATCAAGTATTTTTATGGACAAAGGTGAAAGCGGCCTGTGGAAGTAAAGAGGAAGCATAGAAGTGCATGAAGGGATGCAAAATGCAGACTCTACAATAACCCAGAAGGGTAACCGGATAGTGATGAACAATACATAGACTGACCTGATACTGAACCAGTTTAAAGCAACTACACTAAAAGCAATTAGAAGTACCAGACTATCCTGACCAACATAGATAGCGAAGAACAGAACACCAGATAACATGCATAGCAGCTACGAAAGCCAACATGCCTAACACGGGACCCATCCTAAGCAGAGCAGCTAACAGATTAAACATTTGGAGCGTCACCAACACCCATGGAGGAAGCAGCGGATCCGCCAACCGAAGCAGAGCGGCCGCCGCCACTAGAAGCAGAGGATGAAGCTTGAGCGAGAATGACATCTCTGTTGAGGTCGCAGCACTTAGCAAGCTGCTTGAGCTTGCCCCTAGTCAGGGGCCTGGGGGTGGAGGTGAAGTAGAGGTCCAGGAGCTCAGCGACAGACCCCACCTTGGCCTTCTTGCGATGGCCGCTGGAGGAGCTTGGACGCCGACCCGAGCCACCGGAGTTGGAGCCAAACCCCGCCGCCTTCCACTTTGAGGCCCGCTCGACAGAACCAATGTGCACACCATCGTACTTATGCATGATATGGGGGGACGCCAAGCCAGCCTCCGAGCCAACGCTGTCGTCCTGGATCCGAGCCAGCTGAGCCGGCCTGGCCTGCTCCCCAGGATCCACATCCGAGCAGCCGGAGCCCAGCCCCAAGCCGAGATCCATTGTCGCAGAGGCAACAGGCTGACACGGAGGAAGGAGGGATGCCTCCACCGGGGCATCGAAAGCTGGAGCGTGGGAGGCAAGGAGCGGAGATCTCCAGCTCCGAGCTCCAGAGGCGGCGTGCGGCATGAGCAGAATACCGCTGCCACCTGGGCATGAAGCACGGTGCAGGCACCATGCCGCAGATTGGTGTAGACCACCGGAGAGCGGTCACAGTTGGGCAGGCCCTCGCTGAGGGCATGCGCTTGCTTGAGCGGCCGGCAAGGACCTGGTGGGCCTGAACACGCGTGTAGGCAGGGAAATAAGCATCAGCCGGAAGGATATCCCCTCTTTCGGCAGAAAGCATAGGGCCAACAGTGGGAAGTAGACCAAGGGGCACAATGGGCTTTGGTGGCTGCAGGTTTTCAATGGAACGCAAGAGAGGCTGACTGCGGGAGAACAAGAGCCCAGACCCATCCTGCAGCAAAAACTTGAACAGGAGGGAGCGACAGCTCTCCCGCGCAAAAAGTGAAGGAAATATGCCCTAGAGGCAATAATAAAGTTGTTATTTATATTTCCTTATAACATGATAAATGTTTATTATTCATGCTAGAATTGTATTAACTGGAAACTTAGTACATGTGTGAATACATAGACAAAACAGAGTGTCCCTAGTATGCCTCTACTTGACTAGCTCGTTAATCAAAGATGGTTAAGTTTCCTAACCATAGACATGTGTTGTCATTTCCCTCCTTCTCCCTTCTTTCCCCTTTCCCCTCTCCATAGGAAGGAAGGGGGCGAATCCTACTTGGACTGGGAGTCCAAGTAGGACTCCCCCTTGGCGGCGCCCCCTTGGGCCGGCCACCTCCTCCTCCCCCTTTATATACGGGGGTGGGGGCACCCCAAGGACACACCAAGATTTCTCTTAGCTGTGTGCGATGCCCCCCTCCATAGTTTACTCCTCCGGTCATAGCGTCATAGTTCTTAGGCGAAGCCCTACACGGATCACATCACCATCACCGTCACCACGCCATCGTGCTGCCGGAACTCTCCCACGACCCTCTACAGGAACAAGAGCTCGAGGGACGTCATCGTGTTGAACGTGTGCTAAACACGAAGGTGCCGTACATTCGGTACTTGGATCGGTTGGATCATGAAGACGTTCGACTACATCAACCGCGTATGTGTTAACCTAACGCTTTCGCTGTCGGTCTATGAGGGTACGTGGACACACTCTCCCTGTCTCGTTGCTATGCATCTCCTAGATAGATCTTGCATGATTGTAGGAATTTTTTTGAAATTGCATGCTACGTTCCCCAACAGTGGCATCTGACCCAGGTCTATGTGTTGATGATATGCACGAGTAGAACACAAAGAGTTGTGGGCGATAATAATCATACTACTTACCACCAACATCTTACATTGATTCGGTGGTATTGCTGGACGAAGCGGCCCGGACCGACATTACATGACCGCGTTCATGAGACTGGTTCTACCGACGTGCTTTACACACAAGTGGCTGGCGGGTGTCTGTTTCTCCAACTTTAGTTGAATTGAGTTTGACTACGGCCGGTCCTTGTTGAAGGTTAAAACAGCACGCTTGACGAAAAATCATTGTAGTTTTGATGCGTAGGTAAGAACGGTTCTGGCTAGAAGTCCGTAGCAGCCACGTAAAACTTGTAACAATAAAGTGGAGGACGTCTCAATTGTTTTTGCGGGGCATGTTGTGATGTGATATGGCCAAGACGTGATGAGATATAAATTGTTGTATGAGATGATCATGTTTTGTAGAAGTTATCGGCAACTGGCAGGAGCCTTATAGTTGTCGCTTTATTGTATGAAATGCAATCGCCATGTAATTTCTTTACTTTATCACTAAGCAGTAGTGATAGTCGTAGAAGCAATAGTTCGCGAGACGATAACGACGCTATGATGGAGATCAAGGTGTCAAGCCGGTGACGATGGAGATCGTGATGGTGCTTTGGAGATGGAGATCAAAGGCACAAGATGATGATGGCCATATAATGTCACATATTTTGATTGCATGTGATGCTTATCTTTTATGCATCTTATTTTGCATAGTACGTCGGTAGCATTACAAAATGATCACTCACTAAATTTCAAGGTATAAGTGTTATCCTTGAGTATGCATCGTTGCTACAGTTCTTCGTGCCGAGACACCACGTGATGATCGGGTGTGATAAGCTCTATGTTCACATACAACGGGTGCAAGCCAGTTTTGGACATGCAGAATACTCGGGTTAAACTTGACGAGCCAAGCATATGCAGATATGGCCTCGAAACACCGAGACTGAAAGGTCGAACGTGAATCATATAGTAGATATGATCAACATAGTGATGTTCACCATTGAAAACTACTCCATCTCATGTGATGATCGGACATGGTTTAGTTGATATGGATCATGTGATCATTTAGATGACTAGAGGGATGTCTATCTAAGTGGGAGTTCTTTAGAAATATGATTAATTGAACTTTAATTTTATCATGAACTTAGTACCTTATAGTTTTTGCATATCTATGTTATTGTAGATCAATGGCCCGTGCTATCGTTCCCTTGAATTTTAATGTGTTCCTAGAGAAAGCTAAGTTGAAATATCATGGCAGCAACTACACGCACTGGGTTCGTAACTTGAGTATTATCATCATTGTTGCATAGAAAAATTACGTCCTGGAAGCACCGCTAGGTGTAAGACCCGCTGCAGGAGCAACTCCGGACGTTATGAACGTCTAGCGGAGCAAAGCTGATGACTACTCGATAGTTCAGTGTGCCATACTTTACAGCTTAGAATTGGGACTTAAAAGACGTTTTCAACGTCATGGAGCATATGAGATGTTCCAGGAGTTGAAGTTAATATTTAAAGCAAATGCCCGAGTTGAGAGATATGAAGTCTCCAACAAGTTCTATAGTTTCAAGTTGGAGGAGAATAGTTATGTCAGTGAACACATACTCAGAATGTCTGGGTACCATAACCACTTGATTCAGTTGGGAGTTAATCTTCCTGATGATAGTGTCATTGACAGAGTTCTTCAATCACTGCCACCAAGCTATATATGCTTCATGATGAACTATAATATGCAAGGGGTGGAAAATATAATTCCCGAGCTCTTCGCGATGCTAAAAGCTGCGGAGGTAGAAATCAAGAAGGAGCATCAAGTGTTGATGGTTAACAATACCACTAGTTTCAAGAAAAAGGGTAAAGGTAAGAAGGGGGACTTCAAGAAGAATAGGAAACAAGTTGCTGCTCCTGGGAAGAAGCCCAAGTCTGGACCTAAGCCTAAAACTGAGTGATTCTACCACAAAGGGATTGGTCACTAGAAGCGGAACTGCCCCATCTCCAAAGGGATTGGTCACTAGAAGCGGAGCAAAGCTGATGATTTGTACATGGTAGATTTCTCAGCAGGACCACAGCTTGCCATATGTCTTCTGGCAAAAGCTTCAGAATGCTGGCTCTGAAGGAAATATGCCCTAGAGGCAATAATAAAGTTGTTATTTATATTTCCTTATATATCATGATAAATTTTTATTACTCATGCTAGAATTGTATTAACCGGAAACTTAGTACATGTGTGAATACATAGACAAAACAGAGTGTCCCTAGTATGCCTCTACTTGACTAGCTCATTAATCAAAGATGGTTTAGTTTCCTGACCATAGACATGTGTTGTCATTTGATGAATGGGATCACATCATTAGAGAATGATGTGATGGACAATACCCATCCGTTATCTTAGCAAAATGATCGTTTAGTTTTATTGCTATTGCTTTCTTCATGCTTTATACATATTCCTCTAACTATGAGATTATGCAACTCCCGAATACCGGAGGAACACCTTGTGTGTTATCAAATGTCACAACATAACTGGGTGATTATAAATATGCTCTACATGTGTCTCCGAAGGTGTTTGTTGAGTTAGCATAGATTGGGATTAGGATTTGTCACTCCGAGTATCGGAGAGGTATCTCTAGGCCCTCTGGGTAATGCACGTCACTATAAGCCTTGCAAGCAATGTGACTAATGAGTTAGTTGCGGGATGATGCATTACGAAACGAGTAAAGAGACTTGCTACTAACGAGATTGAACTAGATACCGACGATCGAATCTCAGGCAAGTAACATACCGATGACAAAGGGTATAATGTATGTTGTTATGTCGTTTGACCGATAAAGATCTTCGTAGAATATGCAGGAGCCAATATGAGCATCCAGGTTCCGCTATTGGTTATTGACCGGAGATATGTTTCGGTCAGGTCTACATAGTTCTTGAACCCGTAGGGTCCGCACGCTTAACGTTCGATGACGATTTGTATTATGAGTTATGTGTTTTGGTGACCGAAGTTTGTTCAGAGTCCCGGATAAGATCACGGACATGACAAGGAGTCTCAAAATGGTTGAGAGGTAATGATTGATATATTGGAAGGTTATATACGGACACCAGAATCATTCCGATAAGGTTAGGGGATTTTTC